>NW_022060589.1:1092500-1112500 GCF_003285725.1 Scaptodrosophila lebanonensis | reverse complement strand
TTGTTTTTTTGACTGCCGCATTGTTCTTTTGAGTTAAACGACCTTTGTTTGTTTTGACGGCTTGCGGCTTTAGTCAAACAATGATATAGCACCAAGTTCATATATTTACATACAATATACTACATAAGCATGTACAGACATACATACATATGTATGTAGTGTGTGCATATGGACCCCTAGCAAATAATATGCAGTGCTTACCTATTATAACTTATTTACATATATGCATATCAATGGAATGATTTCTAATACTGCTAGAAAGTACGAGAAACTTGTGTGGTATTCCTGCTGATGAAATTTGTGATAGCGTCATGTGAAATTATAGATACCATACATACACACATACATACATATGTACGCAAATAGCACCTATCAGCTGAGTGTTTATTTTACCAACAAAACTGACCAATCTACATACACACTCATATAACAGTATAGACAAAACATGTATGTACATACATACCTACATACATATGTACATTTATATAGTGTGAAATCATATGCATACATTCGCACATACATATGTACATATGTACATACATACTATATATTCTGTATTCATCAATTCTGTTTATTACTGCCATTTCATACATACATATGTATACATATATACGCACTAAATTAATTTAGTTACCGGCTTCTAATGTAAATGCATTTATAAGAATCGTTTCGATATGCTTCCCATTTCCAGCTGTTGTTTTTTTATATGCAGCTGGATTGGCTCCCCCCTCCCTCCATTTTTCTCTATCTCACACGTTCTTATACAAAGTAGGCTGCCAGTTGAGCCATTTTATCCTTTGGCTGTCGACCACCACGTCCACGGGCATTGCCACCACCACCTGCAGCATTGCCGCCCACAGACACTCCAGCTGCTCCGCCGCCACCACGTCCAGGTTTACCACCGCGCGGGCCACCTCCACCACTGCGGACAGGACGAGAAGCCACCGCACGATGTTTCTCCACCAAATGCTGAAATTCATGAGAACAGAATAGGCAACCGGTCTTCTCCTCACTGCCATCCTTGAACTTGGACTTGTCCGATTTGTAGACCACATTGACAAGCTGCGCTCCACAATCGGTGCATTTGTTATCTGAAATAATCGGATTTATAGCCTGCCTGTGGGGGTCATGCCATTAATATTCTACGTACCTTCGACCGTTATTTTGGTGGCACCTTTAAAGCAATTGATGATGACATCGCAGCGATTGCAGCCCAACTTCCAGGTGGGCGCCAATGTGGAATCCAATACCAGAATACCGTTTTCGCACTCCACACAGCCGGAGATGCCCAGCGTGTTCAGGGAATGGGGGCAGGTGGCATGTGTGCAAGTGTTGCAGCCACCATTTTTGGGCATATCCCTGAATGGTGGGTGATTGTAGCAATACGGACAGAACGGAAACGAACGACCCTTGACGCCGGTCGAGAAGGCCAGCAGCTCGAAATCATCCAGCGGGCATTTGAACTCACGATAGACCTTCACATTGCCATTGGGCAGCGAGTAGGTCTCATCGCAATGGGAGCAATGCAGACGTGCCGGCTTGGACTGGAAAAGAGAGCAACAATAATGATAACAATTCCCTCCCAGCTTATTCCATATTCGACTCACCTGTATGTACTTCATGTAGCGACGGCATTTGCCACAACGTGAGTGCGCCTTGCCGGACTCGGCGAGCGGAGAAAATGAGACCTCAAAGAGGCTATCCATATTGGCAATGTTCTTTACAAAATACATGAATTTTAACTTAAAGATTTGTATGGCATGACGCAGTACATCATTAAAATCGGCCGATCCCTTGGCAATTAGTGTCAGCATGCGTTCCACCTCAGATCGCATGGTGGGCAGCACCAGTTCAGGATCAATTTTCTGATATCCATGCACCAACACAATGCCCAGTGTGGTTGGTATTAGCTTCCGTCCACTCTCAATGCGTACATAATTGCGCTGACAGATGTTATTGATATGCACCGGTATGGAGGCATCGGTACCAATGCCATGCTGCTCCATCAGCGTAATCAGCTCCGCCTCGGTGAGATAATCGGGTGGTCCCGTCTGGCTTTCAGCCAAACGTACATCATTTATGGCCACCTGGGTGCCCTGAACAAACGGTGGGATAGCCTCGTCACGTCCAAAAGCCTGCCAGGTCATCACCTTTGTGAAGCCGGCATCGATGAGCACATTGGATGTGGACACGAATGTCTCCAACCCGACGCGCAACTTGGCTGTGGTTACCCGATACTTAAGGTCTCGTGACACGGTGCCCATAAAATGGCGACAGATGAACTCGTAGACACGCCAAGTATCACGATCGAAGTCGCCATGTGAGGCCAATTTCATGGGCGTTATAGGGGGATGGTCACCAGCATCTTTGCCCTTGCGTGGCGACTGTAGATCTCCGGCTATGGCACGTGCCTCCTCACCAAAATCCCTCGATGGTTGAAGCACACGTAGCACCGCAGGCAAATCAAAATTGGCCGGATATTGGTTCGTCTCTGTACGGGGATAACTTATGTAGCCCTGGGTGTAGAGACGCTCTGCAATTTGCATGGCCTGGAAGGGTCCAATGCCTAGGCCAGAGCTGCATATACGCATCAGTTCCACAGTATTCAGAGCTTGAGGTTTGCTCTTGAATGACTCCTTGCTGGACACGCTTTCAACACTGAGGGCAACAAACAATAAAGAGAAAGTACAATATAAGCCAAAATATAGTTTCATCGACAGGATGCTTACGTTGCCTCCTTGTGCTCCTTGACGCGATTCAGCAGCATTATAGCGATGTCCTTCTTGAATACACGTCCTCGGGCCCACTCCAGCGTACATTCGGGCTGGCCAGCGAGCAGCTGCAGATACCAGAAGCTTTCTGGCTTGAAGGTCTGTATGTCGTCATGTCTCTTTACACAAAAACCCAACGTGGGCGTCTGACAGGGGCCGTAGGAGATGAGCGAGGAGTCCAAATCCCCGTAGCGACCCTGAAAGAATTTGGTCTGGAAACGCGTGAAGGCACAACCGATGCGCAAGTCCAGCTCTTGGCGCGCATCGACAGATTTGGCCTCATTTTCATTGGGATGTCCCAAAGTCTCCATGGCGCCTTTGATGTCCTTCTCGGTGATGGCCGAGAAGTGAGCTCGGTAGGTGACGTTGTGGCTGTAGACATTGTGGATGACATGCTGCACAGAATCCATGACTTCAAAGCATATGTTCTCGCCCTCCTTATCACAATCGAGCCAAAGGACCAAATAGTCGCAGCCGCGGGCCTCGTGCGCCAAAAAGGAGCGCATATGCTGCTTAGGATTTGTCTCTTTTTTCTCTGTGGGACAGCCGAACAGCTCGACGGGATCTACCTTGTCCCACGAGTTGTATTTGCTGATGAAATCCAATGACATCACATGGCCGCACACTGATGTCATCCGAAAATGCACATTGCCTTCATTGCGAAATGGTCCGTTCCATTCGTGCGTGGAGCAGCCGCTGCTGCCACCTGTCAATGAAAAAACGAAAAAAAAAAGTTGAAGAAAAGTAGAAATTCGTTGAGCGTTTGTTTGCTTGCGAATTCCCCCCAACCCTTACGGCCAAATGCCGGGCTTTATTACCTCTTTTCGCTGTGCAACGTCCGTTGGAGAGAATCGCAGCTAGGGAGGCGGCCAGCGATGGCTTCTCGGCGACCATCAAAACATTCTTCATGGCCAACTTGTTTGTTTTTCGAGCAAAAACTACAAGGAGCGCTCCTTTCTAAGTTGTACAAGGGTGTAATCGCAAATGTGGCCAGCCATTCCAATTTTGATGGGCATGCAACAAAATACGCGATTCTTCTTTTCCCATACTTTATACGGTCACACAGATAACAGTTGCTTTTTCCTGCAACTCACCTCAATCACCACAAGCCAGTGCTGCCAATTAATTGCCGTGATTATGGCGCCCTCTGGCGCAAATCAATGAAGACAAATTCAAATTTAAATTCAAAATTATCAGTGGCGTAAATTGCTTAAATAAGCAAGATTAAGTAATAAATAATGGTGAAGAATAATAGATTAGCATTTGGAAATTAAAAAACAATAGCGCCGTTTTATGTTCTAACCAATGTTAGGTACTAGGAATACTGAGGAAATATCTAAATGGTGGTGCAATAATACAGGAGTGGTTTCAGCTGGCTTTGAATCTACGGCAACAAGATTTTCCATGAAGTGTGTATGGCTATAAGGTAGCCCCACCCCTTTTTGCATGCTTTGGAAAAATAGAAGCAAAAAAGAACGCACGAGTGGGTGGAGTAAAAAAAACAAACGACGACGCCAAACGAGGAGCGCCAACTAAAACACGAAACTTGTCTAAGCGCGCGCCTGCCATTGGTCCACAGGATTTGTGCAACATTCAACATTGCTTTTCTTTTTATTTTCTTTCCATTTTTTTGCGTGGCTTCGCTGTGATGTGGGGTGGCGGTAAAATTTTAGTTTTAGTTCTGGATTGTTGCTTATCAACCGACTTTAAAAAAGGAGTAGGTTATCAATTCGTCTGTATTTTTTTATTTTGATGTTTCTTTGTCCATTTGAAAGCTGTTGCTTCCCGAATGGTTTCATTTCGATTTGGTGCAGTTTTGACAATGATATTCCTAAGAAAACTACCTTAAACATGCCTCATTTAGTGCATTCTATTCCTGAACAGGTATCATCATCGAAACATGATGTCACTTTAAATGACGAAAAACGGAAGCATTCACTGCACTAGACCTGAAGTCGGTTTTTTTATTGCTAAAATTGTACTTGTTTTCGACTATTCTATATATTTCTCTTGAATTTCGGTCGATCTAGTAGGCTTTGGGCCAGAACTGTCAAAGGAGCTGGGGAACTTTATTAAAAATCCTCATTCCAAACAAAACATCGAGCTGAACACATCCAGAGAAATAAAATAAATTTTTTTTCTCTCGAAAATAGAAAAAATTTACTTTACCCAAACACTACATAAAGTCCAGTGCCATGGCGTCTTGGGCCTACCGTTTCGGACTGAAGTACTTGTGCAGATTGGCGCCTCGCTTTGGCTTCTGCATGGCAAACTTAAATGCGGAACATGTGCACTGCTTCAAGAATTCGCTGCTGCCCTCGGTCACACAGTGGCTGCCGTTTGGTTCGGACAAGGACTACAACATCGACGATTCGACTCCGGAGTGCCGCTACTTTCTCAATAGGCTGACAGCGATTGGCGCCGCCCCACCCGAGCAAACGGCCTCGGCCATCATTTTCAAGGTCCTGTTGGTCGGCTCCACCACTGCCGCCTGCATCTATATAGTCTATAAGGTGCGCAAGCTGGCCCAGCGCTACCGCCGGGCGGTGCAGTAGAGCGGAGGACGGAGGACGGTGGGCGGTGGGCAGAGGACGGCGGGTGAAGGGAGATCTTGTGATTGTTACAACACCATGTAATTTGTTGTTACATTTCTTTCATTTGTGTTCAACGAACGAAACAATAGCAAATCGCAAGAGCGCATTTCCCTTTCTCTCTCCTCCATTTGGGGAGTGGCTTTTATTTTGGGGGAAGGACCAACCAACAATTCCACTTCTGGGTCACATATTTTTCACAAATTTCAGTATTTTTCGGTGACAGGTCTAGCTGTCTTTTCGATTTGTGATTGATGATTGATGAAGACCCCCTTTACTTGTAGATGCGTTCGAATACAACTAATTCTGTTTCTACACGGTCTTGATTTAATTTGAAAATTTCAAATTTTGTATATGGTTACACGGCTTTATTGCATTTAGCACGATTCATTTGGCATATCAGTTCTGATCAATGTCATTTTTTACATGGTTTTTTTTGTACACGACTTTTTGAGGAACCAATCTACCGTGTAAAAACAGAATTAGGTGTACTTATTTCCAGCAGATTTGAAATATTTTTTTCCCTTTTTTCCCCAGCAGTCACAAAAATGTCCTTTCCGGCTATCGGGTGTTTTTGCCTCGAATTACTTGGATATTCTGGGGGCATAGAAAATTGCTTATAATTGCAGAGCAGGATCATTATCCTGATAACAGAAAAATGCTAAAGCTGGCTTTCCTTTAAGTCGGCTCCAAAATTGTAGAAGCAATTACAAACATACTCTTATTGCAAATCTCAGGTCGTTGAGAAGACTTTTTGTTGACAAATCCAAATTGTATTTAACCCTAGATGGCTGTTCTTCGTCGAATCGACGACGATAATTTTTTAATGTGTATTTTTTTTTTGCATAGTTGCGTTTTTTGCCCCATATGATTGAATTATGTAATGCAATGAAAGCAGGTGTCGATACACTCGACCAAATCTGCAGTATCCTGGATTGTGCCTCGTGTACAAATTAACAAAAAATGCTCATAAAACTGGAGTCTTCTATTAGTTTTATGTATTATGCATATCATTAAATCAAAAAATTGGACTGAAGTCCGATTTAAGTAACCAAATTTTGTGATTACAATGAAGACTATTTTGAAACTTGGTCAAGTTGTTATATATATATATATATATATATATATATATATATATTTTTTTATAATGTTAAAGTCCAAAGAATTGAAATATAATTTTATTTCATAAAAAATAAACTAAACAAGACACAAAAATGTATAAACTGAGAACTTTGTACTTAGGAATCAAACAGCGACAATTTCAAATCGGCCGTAGTCGTTTCGACGAAGAACAACCTTAGTGAAGAACAACCATCTAGGGTTAAAAAGCATATAGCGGCATCTCTGTGACGAAGTTGTAAAAAATAGAACTCAAATAAAAAAGTAGCTGAAGAAGCATATCAGCAACATTAGCAACAAAAACAACAATAGCAGCTATATCAAGTGGTGGGTGGGGGTGTACATATGTACAGTGAAAACTCCGTTAATGGACAGCTCTTTTATCCGGACACTTTTTCTAAAACATTCGATCGGTGTACAAGTATAAAGTATTCAAGCGGACACTCCCCTTGGCCGACCGTGAGTGTCCGGCCAAGAGAGTCTTCACTGTATATACAACGCACATTCAGTTAAGTCTGCGTAGAGCATTGTATTGAGAAATGTGTCCCAACTTGTGTTTACCTTTGCATACTCCTATTTGCCTTCCCATTGCCAATTGTCTCAATTGGTAGCGTTAATAGAATTCTATCTGCAAATGCGAGAAAACATTCACATATAGACAGCGACAACACTCGAAGAAAATATTTGAACAGCGCTTTTGAAATAAAATCTTTAGAATCAGTATTAAGTAAGTAATACTTACTAAGTATTTGTTTTCGAGTTAGGACGAGCCAAGCCCAATCCTAGATATACATCCTTAGAGCTTGTGTGTCGGTTTGCAGACTCAATACACATTCTCTAACTGGGTACTGATTTACGAAAATGTACATCATGCATTTTTTTGTGTGCAGCCAAAATAAAAGTGATTCTCAAGCCACAAGTTTTCGAGCAAATTGACTCACGTCGACAGGCTGTCTCAATAAAGTGTATAAAAGCAAATAGACTGTTTGAATCCCTCCCCACTATCTCGCCATAGCACCATACCAGTGCTGCCATTTTAGCTTTTTTTCCCGCTAGATCTGATTTTTTTTTAAATGCCAGACAAAATTCGCAAACAGCGGGCTGCGGGAATAGTTTAACAAGAAATGGATTTAGCCTTTTTTAAGCTTTACTTTATTTTTGACCATATGTATACTATATTTAAAATATTGGATAAGTCGAAAGGCAATATAGAGACATTTAGCGTTGGCTACTTGGCAGAACATCGAAAATATGCTAACATTTTGGCTTAAAGTCTTCGTGTACCGTGATTCCGGCGGAAACAAACGGTTTCAACAAATTTTAATTTATTTTATTTTATTTAGTAAATCAACATACATATACAAAAACTAGGATTTATATAATATTATATTATTATAAAATAAAATAAATATATTTAATAATACAACGTTAAAAGATAAGAAAGCCCAAGAAAAAAACTATAATACAATAACGTCTATTAATGCCTCCGATCCGTTGGGGGAATTTAATTTGCCATTTGGCCAGCTAAGCCCCGAATCACAGCCACATGTGGTCAGAGACATTATAGACCTAACAGGCTAAAAAAAATAGTAAGTAGAGAAGGAAAAGTAATTCTACTTTATACTCGAGTATAAACTGCCTCAAAAATAGTTGCGAGCAGTAAGCAAGCGCGTTTATTATCCTTTCGAAGAGACAATGAGTTCAGTTGAACTCATAAATCAACTACAGAATTAAAAAGTTTATTAAAAATTAAAATGAATTTAATGTGAATTTTCTATTATTATTCTTACAACAATCTCTTATTATTATGTATTTTAAATTATGAAATAAGAATTTAGAATTAATATGAAAACATTAAAACAGATATTTCCTCAAATTTAACCAAGAAAACAATGTTTTTAAAACCAGATTTTTTAAAGCTTATTTTGCTTGGATTTAGCTTTATTTTTTAATAACAATCTAGCTTTTTTGGCTGAAAAAATTATGGCAGCCCTGCACCATACCTTTCAATCGTACTTAAACGCACAGCCACCCACTTGCAAGTCGCATCTGTCGTTGGCAACATGTGCTGGTGACGATAACGATGACGATGACAGGCGATGAGAGCAGAAGAGTGTATTGTTGGGAAGAGCTGTTTTGCGAGAGGGGGTGGGGCAGCATTTGGTGACGATGATGTTGCCAAAGCGCACGTAAAGCGATTACAATCGCGTGAGTGCATACACACACACACACATTCACTTATTCAAGCGCGAGAGTGGGGGAGAGAGAGAGAGAGAAGGTGTGTGTGTGTGCTTTGGTTTCATTGACGGATTTATTTGGCAAATCCACAGTTAACAGACAGCAGCACTTAAGCTGCTCAAGTATGCTCCTTACATGTGTGTTTGTGTGTGTGTGTGTGGACAGAATACCGCAAGTTTTTCTTTTCACACGCCAGACCAGCAAATCAGAAGAGGCGATAAAAGTCGCCCACAAAACGCGTTCAAAACGCCAACAAACGAATTTCCAAGCTAGAAACTAACTAAGCAGCGCTTAAGCTGCTGCGCAAGTGTGTGTGTGTGTGTGTGTGTGTGTGTGTGTATTTTGTGTGTACATGTGTTGCGCTTTAAAAACGCCAATAAACTAATTCATTAAGACGCAGCATGTTGGAAAAAATGTTTAAAAAAAATGTGTTTTTTCAACTCCAAATCAAACCAACGCGCGCAGATTGTTGACAATGACTGCGCTTGATGGATGGATAGATGGATGGATGGATGGATGGATGGATGGGTGGCTGACTGGCTGGCGCAACAGAATATTCAAACAACCACTCATAACGGTGGTTGCAGCCAAAAAACAACAACAACAACAACAGCACAAACATTTAAACAAATAACAAGGCAAAACAAAAAAGCAGGCAAGAAATAAATTTGAAAATCTAAAAATTGAAGCCACAACGATGGCGCATCAAATTTACATGCAAACAACAAACAAATCAGCTAGCGAACGAAGAGCCACACATCAACATCAACAGCAACAGCAACTTCAACCACTCTTCACCACCGAGCCAACGAACCACCCACCCACAAATGTGCGCCATCTCGTGCGCTATTGTCTCTTCCTTTGCCCCGTTGTCTATTGTTATGTCCTGACTGTTGCCTGCTGCTGCATGTCCTGGCCGTGTACGTCACACCACACGGCCCACCCAGTCGGACCTTGCAGTGCATAGTCAAGTATTTCGCTTCAATATCTGAGCAAATTTGAAAACACTTCTATAAGATATAAAATCTCAAAACTGCACCTGAACAATCGGTTGTGTTTCAAAAAAAATAATAATACAATAATATATTAAAAATGGAGCTAACATTTGTCGAGTATAGTTGCAGTTTAGATTTAGATAAGGATTGTCAAAAAATCAAACAAAAATTGTAACGAAAGGAACTACTGCGAAGTTACCAAAATAAATTGAATGGAAATTAAGAAATTGTCCAGAATTATGAGCTGATAAAGGAGTATGATTGTCGTATTTAAGAATCTAGAATGAACATGTCCCAACTATCCTGATGATCTATATACTCATATATCCTTATACACCGCTGTGGACTACAACACGAATAATAAATGTGTGCTTCTCTGTTGAATTGAAGATTTCTTCATAATTGAAGCAATCTTAAGTATTAAGAGATCCGTATCGATCTGAGTGTAAAAGCGTTCAGTCATAAGAAATTGCACCCGAAATTAAATTTTTAAACAAAGTAGATATTGGACTGATATGCAGATGTTTCAAAATATATTGGGTTCACTTTACAATGCGATTGAAATACTAACTTCAGTCTAAGGGAAAAGCTTATAGCACCATTTCTAATAGACTTTGTCAATCTACTCCGATTAGCGCCTAAGTATTTGGCTCAAAAATTATCATAATTTTAAGAAAATATGGCGTAAACTAGTTGGGGATTCCGAATACTCGCTAGCACTAAGCTTCGGTGTAAAGTTAAAGCGGTCCAATTCACCGAAAGTCCGACTGGGTGTTACAATGATGGGCGGTAAATGTGAGTGTGTCGCTCGCTGAACATTTCAATCAACGCTCGAGTGAGAAGTGAAAAAAATAAAGGCAAGGATAATGTGGCATTGCGAGTGTGAGCGGTGAGTGGTGCAAGCGAGCGACAGTTGTCGTTTGGAGAGATGTGTGGTGTGTGGTGTGTCGTCCAAGCGGAAATGGATGTGCACACAAAAGTGGCACAAATTGTGTGTGCCGTTATGTGAGACATTGCGGCGGGGCAAATAAAAATTGTAGCAGCCCGTCAAACTAACGGAAACAGCGGCAAGCAGTGTGCGAAAGGTATGGCCAGCAGGTGCCGCTGAAAGTTGGCAACAACGCAATGATGATCGGCAGCATTGAATGAATAAAAGTGAGTACGCCAAATGCCTGTGATATTCAGTAAAAATTACACAAAAGTTCCAAATTCACATGAGGCTGAAGTTTGGCAACGTTGCTTTGAAATAACGCGACAATTATATTATCATCCCAATAAAGCTCGGTTAAATGTTATGAATGAGTAAATATTTGTCGACTTCTTTACAGCTGTGGCATAATATATTTGTTATCTTGATGAGTGCATTTTGGCAACGTTGCAGTCAATTGTCAATAGGAGGGATGTTTAATTGTTAATCTGATTAAGAGGTGATGTCTTTAAGACGGAGCTTCTATAATTATTTTCATGTGCATTTACTTGCAAATGCAAGTATGTTTGACATGATGGATATGAAGTTTGGCAACACTGCATACAAAATTTACCTTATAAATGATTGTTTTTCATTTGTGACGAATATATGCAAACCCTAAGAATTGTAGGTATAAGTTAAACAGTTAAAGCTAAATTGGCAGTGAACTTAGGCAACAGGGCACATGTGTTCGCTTCTCGTGATTACTCTCTCCACAAGAAATGCATTATCCCCTCCTATGGATGTTTTATTCGCATAGTATTTAATTTTGTAACCGGAGTAACCAGAGCTTTATTAGTGGACGAAGAAATTTGGCAACGCTGGAATCGAATAAAATGCAACCATAGGTAACTAAGCTGGTAACTAAGTTTGCTCTCAAGGCGGGCCAGCATTGGTAACAGTTGCTGCTACACACGGCATAGGATGTTGCTGCACTCCCTGCCCCTTTCCCCCCTCCAACTGCTTCGTCTCTTAGCAGAAGAATTGCCATAACAACCGTTAACTGAAATACATTTAAAAGCAGAGCCAAAGAAGAAGAAGGAAAAAAGTGATGCGACCAAAACCAAATCCAAAGTGTAAACATTCACAGCCGAGGCAGTTTTTTTGTTGTATTTATTGTGGTGGTGGTGAGAAGCGATGGGGAAGGGGAGGACTGTTTGGTTGCCAGACAAAGCACCCACAACCACAGCGACAGCCAGGCAGGAGCAAACAGGCAACAGCTTCCTTCCGAGCTGACGCGCTGTCACGTTTGATGTGCAATGCAGACAAGGACGACGACGCCTCACAGATTTTGCAACGCAGTTTGCTAAAAAGCGGTATTTATTTCAAACAAACCCCAACAAAAGAATAAAAAGCACGCACAGAAAGAAAAAAGGAAACGACATAATGCACACACATTGCAATTGCTTGGCAACAGCGGCAGCCAACAACAGCCACAATGGCAACTCTGTTGCATGCTGTGGTGGAAAGGTTTGCGGGAGAACTGCCAGCCAGGCAGCTAGGCAGCCAACCAGCCAACCAGCCAGCGTCGAGGGCTGTTGCGCTAATGAAGTCGCAAACAGCCGCACACGCTTTGCATATTCATTAAAATGTGAAAAATAATACAAATAAAAAAAATATATGAAAAAACAGAAATCAGCACCACATGCCTTTATTGTAATAGAAATTATAAGCTTATTCCACAGCCACCTGCCCTGTCCCTCCACAACCGCATGCCTTCCTTCCTGCACCGCCGTCGTTTTAACAACACGTCCCCCCTTTTCTATGGAGCCTTTTGTTTTAGGCAGAACAGAGCCTTAGAGCCGCAAGCATATGTTGTGAAGTGTGGCAACGCTGAGATCTAACAGAATCTAAACGAAATTAGCAAGCGTTTCAAAAATTCACTTATCATCGAATATCTATGCGGGAAAATGCAGTCAAATGAAGTTTGGCAGCAATGCAAAATTTTCATGCTTTCAGGCAAGCCTTTCGAACACTCTTGTGCTAGCGCTGCCTCTTCAATTTCTGGAAAAAAATATTGCAAAAAGGTTTTGTTTTCTCCCAAAATATTTACTTTACAAAAAGTAGAATGTAGCTATATAAAAGCGTATCTTATTTCATGAATTTTTTGAATGTTATACGCTATATATCTTTCTTAAGTTTAAAAATGATCATAATTCTTGTTCTTCTCTTAATAATATCTAAAACTTACAATTACAATTTTTTATTAAACTCCTTCCCCCACAGTTCTCCAATGAAAACGAATCGTTTTTATGACAGCTATATGTCAGAATCAACAGGATTTGATGAAGCGTCAGATTATGGTAAGACAATATATAAAACTCATAGCTACCAGATTCGGTTACGATATCAATATGACGAAAAATGTTCTTGATATTAAGTTTGATTTTTGCATCGTTCCTATGGCAGCATTTTCATAGTTTAACGATTTTATCGAAGCTTGAGCATATTTGGGAACTCTATGGAAGACTTATAACTAACAGCAAAAGAAATCTGGCTCAGATATTTTCCATGTCAGCTATAAAAAAAAGGAAGGAATGTACCCAGAACATTTTTAATTAATAAAAAAAATAAATAAAAACAGAATATCCAATTCATACATTTATAAGCGGAGGAGAGGGGTGCATCAGAAAAAAAGAAACTTGTCCTTTCTCGGGCTTAGGAGAATCTGTATACCACTTTTGATTATTCTAGCTGTTATACTTGCTGATACCCTTCCGTTCATATGGACAGACCATGGCCGTATATCAACTCGTTTTGTTATACTGATCAATAATAATATATACTTTGAGGGGTCTGCCGGGCACCCTTCTGTGTGTTACGTACATTCGCGCAAAACTAGTATACCCTTGGGTGCAGGGTATAAATATAATCGAACGGGTGATTCGATAGGGACAAATCTTGTTATACAAGTATTTAAGTTGGCAGCACTGTCATTGTCTTCTCATACTATGTGAACTTGTTTTTTTGGATCGATTTGTACAATAGCCAAAATGAGAAATTCAATTAAACTTTGCGTAAAAGGACAAAACGTTAAAATGTTGCAGAAGCTTTTCGATATATAGGTAATATCAAAAGCACAACTTTATAAATGGCATTACGACTGGCAAGACGACCAAGAACATCAACTGATGAACAAAACGTTAAGCAAATCAAAGAATTGCTGCTCCATAATCGTCTATTTATAACATTTCTAATGGATCAGTGAACATCTAATCTCGTTTGGTTCAAAAAACACTGGACCAAAGAATCTGTGGCTACAGCATTCACCTGGTTTTTTTTAATGAATTGGAGAAACCACTCCAGGAACACCGGTTTCTCAACATCCTCCCCAATGTTCAGGTCAAATTGAAGAAGGTACTTAAAAGCAACTGAAACTGAAAAAGGCTGCTATAAGGATTGGAGGGGATTACTGTAAAGGCGATCAAATAGATGTTAATGAATGAATAAACAAACTATATTTCCGGATCACACTTGTACACTGTACATTGTTTCCTAGAGGCAGAAGAAAGCATCTTTGACGTCATAAAGTATACTAGTATATTATAGCATATTTCTATTTTTTTTTATTCCTTTTTGCTCCGCTTGGGAGTTTAGAGCTTCTACAGAACATTTTTTCCATCTTAACTCTCTAGTTCTAGTCTGTCTGTCTGTCTTGGCTGTATCCAATGTGGTCTTGTTTCTGGGTAATTCCTGAAGGGTAGTCCGCCAGGTTGTTGTCTTTAGGTCTGCCAACCCGTCTGCTTCCTTGGGGGTCTAGCGCCATCCTTAACATCGACATCGAAGTGGAGCCGTTTCGGTTCATTTGTCTTGTATAAGTTTCCATAATCATTCGACTTACTATTTCTATATTTTTCTATACTCGTATATTTTTAGGTTTTGTATTGTATATTTTCCATTTCAAGATCTTCTTACTCATCGCTGATTAGGGATGTAAGTCAAAGGGAAAACATCGATGTTGATGTTGTACATCGATTTCTCTTTATGGAAAGTCGATGCATCGCAAAAAACATCGCAGCATCGATGTTTTAAAAAACTAACTTTCCATAGAAAAAAGCTAATATTAGGGAGAAAATCAACAAACATGTTTGAAATAAAACGATGCATCGCAAGCAACCAAAAAAAAAAAAAAAAAAAAAACATCGATGCATCGTGGTAAAAACATCGTCGATGCTCGATACATCGATGTTTTTTTCAATGCCTTGCGCCGATTAGGACTGATCGCGGCAATTGTGATGAGCATTATTTGCACAAACGGTTGCACTTTTTATTGTCCTTGCGGCTGTCTCTACGTGCATTTTAATTTGCATACTGGCTGCTGCTGAATGCCGTACCAGTACCATTCGAGGGTGGTTTACGAGCTCGACTGTGCTTTGGCTTAACACTTTCCTGATGCGCCGCGCCACCACCACCACCACCACCACTATTAACAGCAAAGCAAAGCAAAGCGAGGCGAAGCGACCAACCAAGAGAACCAAACAGCCAAACAGCCAAACAACCACACGAACCACCCACCACAGATGGCACGGTGGCTTCACTTACGAGTATGCCTCGTTTCATTTTCAACATTTCATAATTTTAAAATTTGTACCGAGGCTGCTGCGACGAACAGCGTTCGCTGTTCTCGGGCTCAGGACTCGTTATCCTCGTCCTCGTTCTGCTGCCACAGTCGCATTCGCAGTCGCAGTCACAGCTAGAGTCAGAGCCAGAGCCAGAGCCACTGGCATCATTTCATTTGATTTTTAACTGTCATCGACGGCAGTTGTTCAGTCTGGGCAGTCAGTCATCCATTCAGTGACTCCGTCAGCCAATATTGGCAATGCAGTTCCGCCGCATTGCAGACGTGTTGAGTGTTTAAAGTGCACCGATATATAAAAATATTTATATATAAATACCATTTTTTTAATGCTTTTTTTTTACTCTGAGAAATCAAAGTGTTTGACAAATGTAAATAGCGTCGAGACTGTGAAAAAAGTGTGTGCATTAGTTTCAATATTTTCAACACTCTTGGTAAGTTGAAGTTTTGAGACAATCTTCTCTCGAACTGTTGAATTTTTGAAAACACAAAGATCTTTTCAACTTAAGCAACGATCATGACTGTCTTTTTCTTTGCCTAGATTAGTGTTAGATTCGTATTGGTATCATTTCGATCGGCAAAATAAAAAGATATCTAACGAGTTTTAGTTTTTATTTTTGAATATATTCAGAGCAGAGTGAAATTTAAAAGTCGGTTTGACGAGCCACTCAATAAATTCCGCGGTAAAGCCCCTAAGACAACTGCCTATGCTGATGACACACGGGAGAATATCCCTCGACCATCAGTTCAGTTATGGACAACAGATGACAGGAGATATTAGGATTAGGAATGTAGGAAAATCTGACTTCATTCTCTTTACCAAGAGATACAAGGTAGCCAGATGGAGTCCCAAGCTTAAAGAAAGGTTGACAAAGACTATAAACGCCTAAATCGCCTTCTCTTCTATAAACTGCTTTTAAAAACGCATAATACTCAAGAACTTTTAGTGTTAAGACGTTAAATTATTTATATAATTTGTCAATTAATTGATTTCGAAACAAAGGAGGTACTTGGACGACTTGGAGGTACAAGCTTAAAGAAAGGTTGACGAAGGCTACAAACGCAATAGGCATATCTTCTAAAAACTGATTTTAAAAAACGAATAATACTCAAGAAATTTTAGTGTTAAGAGGTGTAATTTATAAACATTTCTATATACCACGACGTTTAATTATTTATATAATTTTTCAATTAATTGATTTCAAACAAGAAAAACTTTTCTTTATTCTAGAGGCGTTGAGTCGCTCTATTTGCTGAAAGAAGCCGTTTTATCTTGATTTCTGCCCTGATGATTTCTAAGACAGCTATTATCATATGTTTTTCGTTTAATACTTCAGAATATCGTGAACCACTATATAAAACATATAAGCACTCAATTTCTTTAGAATATCTTCATAAACACGAACAACCAATTTTAAAATTGGAGTGATCGTTCCTATGAGAGCTATATTAAATAATGACGCTATATATGATTAGGGATAAACTCGATTTGCATATTGATAAGGCAAGTCCACACACCAAGTTTGGTATCCCTAGCTGCTATGTTCCAAAAGTTATCGCTGTTCATACAGACGAACATGTCTATATCGATTCGACTCGTTAATAGAATTCAAAATTGAACTATTCCCGAAGCTTTCTAAAAGGACTGCTTATGTTAAGTCTGTTTTAATGTAATATACTTCCGATATTTCTACGAACATAATGCATTAACTATTGAAACTGAAATCAACTTCGAGGACAGACCAAAAATAAGGCTAATGATTTACTTATCTCTATTAGTGATTACTTCATTTCATATTGAACGGACATATGCCAGCAAGTCCATTAGAACTAATACTCTGAGTTCTCTCTTAAAGAGGAAAGCAAACAAGCACGGACGAGCCCCAACCAACATGTGCAACAACCGACAATAAACAATTCCCGTAAACTGCAAAATTATGAAACAATAACTCATACGCAGCAAATGCAGTTAGCAAAGGGTTGCACATCAATCTCATGGCAGGGACACGCCACACGCCAAGAGGGTTCAAATCAAATTCGATTAGGGTAACGACGTGTTGGCTTACACGACGCCAACGGACATTGGCCAACTGGCAAACGAAATTTTGTCAAATTTTCGAGCACACACTCTAAACCAACCGCCCACGGGTACATGCCGGAGTCTGTGTGTGGAGCCAGCCACAGACCAACTTTGCACACATGAGAGAGCCACAAGTGGCACATTATTTTAATTCGCAGTCAAACGATGTAACGTTAACACCACGACAACATGTCAGCAAGGACACGAAAGGCAGCGGAACAGGACACAACACTGAAGTCCTAAAGTCTAGTAGTGGGGGAGTGTAGTGAGTAAGAAGGATGAAACCACTGCCTTGAACCCCCTGAAATATAATTTTGATATATGAACATGCTAGTTTATGTGCGCCCCAGCTTAGGCGCCATTTATTTCAATTCAACAAGGATAATAGTGCTGAAATCTACTTCTTACTTAATCAGCAATCCCGCTAGAATGTGATGATGCGAATTTTTTTAAATTGTTGATTTGGGCGCTACGTATACAAGTATACCCATTATGAATCTTTTTTATGTTCAGGGCTTTTTAGGGTTCAGCTCATTTAGTATCAACAATTAAAGTTCTTTCAGCCTTTAATAAAGTTCTAAATAAACCACACTGACAACATATTTTCCTTCGAGTTTTCTATGCAGCAAGACTGACTACTATAAATTAAACTAATTAATTAATTCACCTTGCATGCTGAGACCCAAGCAAACGTAAGGCATTTAGCGCCCCACTTTGGGCGCCATGCCTGATGTAAGCCTTTTGTGCACGTGTGTACGCTGCGGTCGCTTTAAAGTTGCATTTACAAAATCATTGAGGGTTGCTCGACCAACTGTTAACATACATCCATCCATTGGTCGTGCGTCTGTCCCCAACCCCATCACGATCAGCATCAGCATAGGTATAGGCATAGGCATAGTCCTCAACAACAACATCACCTCCTGATGTGTGGACGAGTGCGGTGGCGGCTTAGCGTTGTTTGATATGCTGTAATTATGTTATAAGGTTGCCCGGCAAAGTGCCGGTTAAGTGTGCGTAACCATAACCACGGCATTGGGAGGTGGCATGCAGTCCTTGAGGGTTGCCCGCTGCCTCTATTGAGGGTTGTTTCATCGATGTACATAGGCTGTTCAATCAACAGTGCGAGTATGTTGAGCCTAACTCTTCATGATTTTCCACTGTCTGTCTGTCTGCCTGCGTGTCTTGCTGTCTCAGGCTCCCACTAAGTACAGAAACTTAAGCCAACTGCTGTTTTTAATTGCCGCGCTTCGCAAAACTACAAAAAACTTTTGCGCCTCCATGGCCAAAAGACAAACACAAACAAGTTGGCGGCGCCTGAAAGCGGGCAACTATACTCATAAAAGAAGCCAACTCTATGCACTGCTGGCGCATTAATCTCAGCTTCAAAAGTTGGACAGTTGCAAGCAAAGAAGGCTGCAGGGCAGCTGGTCATACAGAGGGCCCCTTCTACACTTTCTACTTCGCAGTTGTGGGGTCGAGGTGGAGGGAGGGTGGAGGCAATAAAAAAGTTTCCAGCTTTTGCGGCAGCTGTTGATTGAATATTAATGCGGCCCTGGCTAATTAAAGCTCGGTGCGACGCCTCGTCCATTTTTTGGCCACATCAATCAACAATCAAAATCAGCCCATGACGCCACCACGCCCCGCTTAATTAGCATAATCTAATTTAAACTTTCGCCAGTAACGCCATCCGGAATTCTTATGTTGGACTGAAACGAAATGAAAATTGCGGCAACGGCTGCCAAAAAATGCAAATCAAGCTGCGATGACGATGACGATGACAACCCACAACTTGCGACAGTTAAAAACTTTATATATTTTTACAACGAAATGAAAAAACAATAAAAAAAAATGGGGTGGGGTGCGAAACTGGTTGCGGAGGTTTGTTAAAAACTTTTTAAATGCGAAAATGAAAGAGCAACACGGCAGCAAGTGGCAGGAGACTAACCAGAAATGCGAACAGTCGGCGCGTCGACGGTTAGAATTGACAGGCGACAGGATGCGACAGGATACAGCCAAATGGTAACGGCGGCAATAGCGGCAACAGCGTCAAGTGCCTCAACAGATTGCCACAACACAGCACAATTGAGTTTCGCTCAAGAGCGCTGCCGTGCGGATGGGGATGGAGATGGGGCTGGAGGCTGGGGGATGGGGTTGGGGGATGGGGTTGGGGCCGAAGCGGGGACGTTGCGGCGGCTGTTGAAACATTTAATTTGCTGGAATTTGGCGCGCCATGTAAGCTTATTAACAGTACGCCGGGGGGGGCAGTCAACATGAATATACTCGCAGAAGGGAAGGCAGGGCGGGGCTGGATAAAGCATTGGAACAGGTGGTGGAGTAACCGAAGAGTACTGATGGAGGTGGGGACAGAGACAGTAGTATGTGACATATGTGTGTGTGTGTGTCTCTCTGTTTTACCTACTTGTTTTTCTATGCAAATTTGTTTTGTCATTTAGTAGTTGACAGGCAAAACGTGCACGGCGCCCAACGCAGGGCCCAGCACACTCTGACTTCACTATAGTCTCCATAATTTTATGCAGCACATTTATCAGGAGCTGGCATACCACCAGAAAAACAAGTAAGAAACTTTTAGTCAAAACATTTAAGAACACTGTAGCTGCACGCAGCCGAATATGGAATACACTGGGCCCAAAAAAACAACCAAA